>NC_047162.1:1797500-1840000 GCF_009819705.1 Hippoglossus hippoglossus
AGATCAGACTGAGGATAATGTCTCTGTGATTCTGTACAATGACACATAATGCAACAAAACTGTTAGAATGGGGAAAAAGGAGAGAGGAGACACCACTGGTGAGGCACTAGCAGGGCCGTACCCTTATTTTTTTATTTAATAACTGAAAAGTGGATTTAGTGTAAAGTTGCTCTTAAAGTAGAGCGATCTCTCCAGGATACTCTGCTTATGTATTAAACTACAGTTCAACAACTACAGTTCTTTTTAGGAAAGTATTAAGGAAATCAATGACTAGTTATGTGCCAGTAAAATAAAGAATTACTATTTTATTTTAAGTTTGAAATGCTTATTCATTTATTTATTTAGCGGTCCTAAAATGCATTAACTGAAATGTAGTATTTTTAGAAAGCCATTGGGATTCACCTGCCAGCCCATGGATATCTGTAATGAATGTTTTTGCCAACTATAGAAATCCCACTGGGTCACAGTTGAATGTTTAGTGCAGCAAATGAGGCTTTACCACCTGTAATCATGTTCATTAAAGGAAACACACACAGAATGAGGAACCCATCCTAAACCATGTGTCCATCCCCTTGGTTCTGTGCAGGCCCCAGGTTGACAGCTGCTCAGTGTGTTGATGGAATGGCTGCAGGACTCTATGAAGAACTCTTCACTGCCATAGTCTCACTCATCAACAGGTATATGGACACATCTCAGACTGACTGCACAATAAATGCTAAATGGTTTTGCAGTGCATCTATGTGCAGCACTGTTATGTATTATACAGCCGAACCACTGACCCTCTGGTTAGTGGACGAGCCGCTCTACCTGCTGAGTTAAAGCCGTCCTTATATCTCGTCCCCATCCAGCAAGAAGAAAAACAGCTGAATCATTTTGTGGTCTTCAAATTAACAAACAATTGAGCAAAGATTCTGCTGTGTCTCCTATCTACATGTTTTTCAGTTTCTCTTGTCAGACAGTAGATATATTATTGAATCAATGATTTGATCCAAGCCAGGTTAGCTGGGTTAGCCTGCTTTCAGTCTTTCAGCTCAGCTAAACCAAAGAAAGCCAAGCCAAGGTAAGATAATTAAGCTCATTGGCTGCTGGCAGAATCCTCATATCTATCAAAAAACAGGAGAATGGTATCAATCTTCTCATCACAAGAAAGTGAAAAAGCCTATTTCACAAAGTGTGAACGATTCATTGAACCTCAAATTGGTCCTAAAATGATGTGGTGCAGCATTTACACTGAAAGACACAATTACAGAGCAACTTTAAAACACGAGCAGTCATACCAGCCAAGCAGGTGCCCTCAAGTTTAACTTTTATATATTGACTATATAGATGACTAACACATATGTGAGTGACATGACATTATGCCATTGCAAAACAACAAAAAGTAAAGAAAAATAAAAGGATGAATAGGATCCCTTCTTTAATACAAATAATTAGATTGACATGGCATTATGAAGTGAAATGCCCAAATGACAGGTAGAACGAAATTCAAATGTTATGTCTTTATTGAACATTCTTGTGTTGTGCTACTTTTAAGGTTTGTATCAGTTCTTTTTTCCAGAAGAAATTTGGTTTGCACTGTGTGTGTGTGTGTGTGTGTGTGTGTGTGTGTGTGTGTGTGTGTGTGTGTGTGTGTGTGTGTGTGTGTGTGTGTGTGTGTGTGTGTGTGTGTGTGTGTGTCTATATTATATCTTATATTCAGATTAGTTCTTGATTGAGATTCAAATATGGACTTTATAACTAACAGAAGAAGTGTATTTAGTTTTCATTCAGAACCACCAACATAATAATCAAAGGTGTAAAATAAATGTTGTGTGGCTTTAAACTTCATACATATGGACAATAGAGGAAAATACTTATTTTTCTCCTCCTCCTCCTCCCATTGTTTAACGTAATGGTATTTCCCTGGGCTCATGTTGCATTTGTATATAAAATGAGTGATAAACCTCAGTCTCTGGCCACATTTCTATTTCACAGACCACTAACAGGTAGTTGTATGCGTTGTTTGGACATTTGTTGATTCAGATGATGTTTTCCTCTTGGAGACATTCATGTGTTTTCTATGCAGCTTAACCATCGCACATAGATAGAAAAATGCAACGCGCATACATGCACAGCACATTGTTTGTGACACGGGATGTGTGTTTCGTTGGCAGGGCTCTGAGGGGTCAGCAGCTGACGTTAGCCTCAATGATGGTGGTGGACACGCCAGGCATGAGGAACCCGAGACACTCTGCAGAGGAGCGAGGGGCCGGCTGGTCTGAGTTCTGCCACAACTACCTGCAGGAGAGGCTGCTGGAGCACTACCACACACACACCTTCAGACACACACAGGAGAGATACGCACAGGTAATGGACTCACACTCCAACTAATCCAAGTTCGCATGTTTGCTTGTCTTTTCATTTCATTTCTCTCAGGTACAATTTGGCAAATACGTGTTTTCAAATCACACATAAAAAAACAAAGGAATACTACATAATACTGTTGTGATATTACTGTCTGTACATTTTCATACATATGTATATGTATATGAATTGGATAGCAACATTTCAAAGTTGCCGCCGGTCGAAGTTGGACTGATAATTCTCACAAATGGTGTTGTCTGTTACAGGAGAGGATTCCAGTGGAGTTTCAGTGTCCAGAGAGCAGCCCCGCTGAGGCAGTGTGTGCCATCGACCAGGCGCCTCCACAGGTACACAGCTAACATGGCAATGAGAGTTACAGCTACATAATCTTAGCAGGATTTTGTTTGTATTTTGTATTTTGTTTCCAATCCATATATAATATTTTGGTGTTGTCTCTGTTGCACCTATCTGTCGGTCGTGGGAAAACAATTCTGGGTCATTTAATTCCTTCTCATCAAAATTAAAAGTCTTTTGTATAGAATGTGTTTTCAAATGTACTGTACAGATTGAAAAGCACCTTGAGGAAAATTTTCGTTATTCGACTGTTTAAGTAAACCTTGGCTGGGATAACACAAATAATATGGTAGGTGAAAGTCTGTTTGCTCGGTTGTGCTGTCTGATGAAATAACCATGATTTTTTACATATTTTTTAACAATGGTCCTGTTTTAAGGTTTGTCAAGTTTGTGGAGTTGGAAAGATTTTTCTGAGCAGGGAGAAGCCGATGAAAGCTTCTTTTGCATTTTCTCTCGGCTTCATTTTCCAAGTGTCAGATTCTAATAAAGTCTCCCTTATCAGTTTCATCTTACTGTCCAGCCACCAACAACCACATAAGAGAGGAGTTTTGATGTTGGGATTTTAAGCTCAGACTCAGAGAAACACTTATTATATTTGCAGCTAATTTTCTCCCAAAAAGACATCAGGACTGCAGACCTCAACCAAATATAAAACAGGAGCAGCTCCTTCTAAGGTGAACATGTTTATTTCTCACTTGAAATCCTAATGTGTGTATCTTTGCGTGTGTGTGCCTGTGTGTGCGTGTGTTTAAGGTCCGGGCGGCAGATGGAGACCCCAGAGGTCTGTTATGGGTTCTGGATGAGGAGATGGTGACACCAGCCCCCAGTGAGAACAGTGCCTTGGAGAGAGTCTGCCAGTATTACAGCAACACTGGTAAAAAGAAAAGCTAGAAACACAGCACGAGCACAGAGTCTCTCCCAGTGTGTGTGTGGGAGTAAGTAAAAGTGTTAATTCAGCGTTGGATAATGAGAATGGGTATGCCCCTGCAGTGCGTCAGTGTGAGCAGCCGCTGCAGTGTGAGGTGAACCACCTGATGGGCTGTGACCCGGTCCGCTACGACCTGACTGGATGGTTCGGTCTGATCCAGAACAACCCATCCGGTCTCAACGCCATCTGTCTGCTGCAAAACTCCACCATGTGAGTCTGTGTGAAGGCCCAGGATGCAGAACACTGAAACACGGTCATGTCACGTCTAAGTGAACGTCTCATAGTTGACTCCTGCAGCCGGAAAGATTTGCATTTCACCCAGAAGGGTGGGGTCACTGTCACACAGTATGTGTAAAGAAAAGCACAGAATGGCCAAAAGTATCTGGACAAGCCTGTATATGTATGTACTGTTAGGTACTTGGTCTGGAAATCTTAATGCTAGAGTTCCCATCATGCTTTAGGGGATGTGAAGTATATGTTGCGAAATGGATTCAGGCCTTCAGGGTGTGCTACAACTTGAGCCCCATTTTTTAGCCTCATTTCTTCACATTTGATCAAACTGGCATCATATTACCAAATAAGCTATGTGAGCACTGTACCCACAGATGTACTGGCAACTATCACTGGACTATGCTGTGTTCACACCAGACACGAAGCAAATTATTCAGGAGGCGAAAGACGCAAATAGAACTGAATATATGTTAATGTCACCCGGGGCAAGTGAATGGTGCGAATGATGTGTATGAACATTAAGTAATACATATATCAAAATAAATGAATAGGCGTCGGTTGGCAGGATCAGTTGTAGACAGCACTGAACACAATGTGTGCAGTAACTAATCTGATTACTGCATCTGTTGACTGTAAAACAAATGTGACAGCCAACTCCTCACTCTATTTTCTGCAGAGGGGTGGTGAAGGCCATGTTCACCCCCAGGACCTCTTTTACCCCTCTGTGTCGAGGTCTGGGGGGATTGGAGGGCGGCAGCCAGCGCTCTCTGCAGAGGAACGGCACCATTAGGAAGACGTTCAGCGGGGGGATGGCAGCCATACGACGGCACTCCCAGTGTATTGCAGTGAAACTACAGGCAGTAAGTGCACCACTGTCCTTAAGAACATTTCCCAAGTTTCTGTGCATTCAGTCTGTCTGTCACTGGCCCCTCCCGACAGGATGCTCTGGTGAACCTGATTCGTCGAGCCAGGCCGGTGTTCCTGCAGTGTGTGAGTGCAAATACAGACGTCCCGGCTCTGAGAGTCCAGCTGCACTCCACACAAATCCTGCAGGCCCTGCAGCTCTACCGCACAGGTCAGCAGTCACACTGGGGAGCTTGTTTAGCAGTTCTAAGTGTTCAAAGCGCACTACAATGTGCAGAATCCCAGAGGGGTCACAGAATAAAAAATGTTTGTGCACGATTCAATAAGTCATGCTCCTGGATTAATGCTTTGTGCTGTTGATTTAGCGTAACTTATCTCCTTAATGTCATTACTTTAGTCTGTTGTGTAGCCTTCACACTCACTATGGAATTCTTCAATGTAAAACATATTCATTTAGATATATGGATACACTTTTGGTTTTGGCTGCCAAACACAATGTGCTATTTTTCAAATCCCCTGTAGGAACATCTCTGTCATCTTTTCTCGTCACGGGAAGGAGACAATTGATATTACATGATATTCAGTCGAGAGGATGAACCACTTAATTATGTGCAATTATTCTCCCAGGCGGTCATAATGCTGTTGTAAGCATACTCTATTCTACTGTTCATTAATGCATTGATCAGTAGCAATAACTAATTATATGATATCTGTGACTGTGTGTAAACAGTTACTGAATGAGTGAGAAGACAGATAAACTCAACTGTTATATTATATTTATTTATATACCATATTTTATATATTTAAACACTGATTAATATGATAAATAAAGTGATATTTAATGTAAAACATAAAGGTGATATGATTGGTATAGGTGTTAATACATGCACTGAGAAACTCTTAAAATGACAACAAGATTACAGTTATTTTTTATATACTTGTACTGAGTATGTTGGGTTGAAATACATGAAGTTTACCAGGCATAGACTCATGCTCAAACCTTTGTCCTAAGAAAAAAAGAATATTCATAAGATGTTTGAATGTAAATATAAAAATGAAACTCTCACTGACCTAAGAAGCCGAGGCAGCCTCGACACTCTACCTTTGGGTGAGATTTACTTCCAACTGAGCAGATTTAGCCATTTAGGTCCACGCTCCACATTTCCACAATGAACTGTTTTTTTATCTGGACTGGCACCATACAGGTGAGAAAACAGGAGCCAGTGAACCACAGATTCAAAGTAATAGATAATAGCATTGAAGTTTCAAGCATAGTACTGATCTGGGAGCAGTTCTTGTATGGATGTGTTTTGTATCTATTTTGTGCAGATGCTGATTTATGAAGTTAACCGTGTTTTAAACTCAGGTTGTGTTTAGGCCAACATTCAGTCTGTTGATGCATAGTCAGACATAACCCAGTGATAGTCTGGAGTCATACAATATTCATTTGACCTGTATTGTTATGACTCTGCAGGCCAAAGTACTTCTGCTTTTATATGTAGTGAACAGGATTTTGAAGCAGAAGAAAAAGCAACGGTTAGTGGCAGCTCAGCTCGCTGCCCCTCCAACCAGACAGACTGCACTGAAGACAATGCTAGTGAAGAAAATAGTAAATGGACTGTATTTATACAGCTTTTTGTGAACCACTCAAAGCGCTTTACAGGTCATGCCACGTTCATCCATTCGCCCGAGGACGTATGCGGACTGGACGACATTCTAGTTAGAGGATGACCCACTCTTCTCCCTGAGCTATGTCACCAAACTCTGTCTTTTCTTTTTTGTTTTGATTGGGAGTCTTTTTACAATAACAAGACAATAGAAAGTTGTGTAAGTTGATTGCCTACTGAAACCACTATAATCTACTGGTCGTGCCACAACAAGTTACCGACAGCAACGGCAAAGTTCAGTGTGTTAAATGTCTTCTTTTATTTGTCATGAATTCATTTTCAAAATTCCGTTTGGTCTTCTCTCCAAAGTCGCAGTGTGAACTGGATCACAGCAACCTGCACAGTTTGTGTCGAACAAACAGAAGAGGTTGTGTTTGTGTTTTACAATAACATTTTGTATCCCCTGTGTTTCTTTCTTTATTACCCACTGTCTCCTTATTGCTTTGTTCAAGTTCAGTAAATCTTCTCTTAATTAGTTTTTTAGTGCTGCTACTGATTCTGCAGGGATCAAAGAAAGTTTCATCCCACACAGCAGCTGGTTTTATCATCCACACACTTTTCTACCTTTAATGTTTTGGCAACCTTTTCTCAACCCTTCCAGATCTATAGGCTCACATATAGCAAATGAATTCTGGAACTAAACTCTGGATTTCATTCTCTGTCTGCTTCTCTGTCCCAGGTTATCCAGACCACATGACTCTGAGTGACTTCAGGTGCCATTTCCAGGCGCTGTCTCCCCCAATTATGAAACGTTATGCTTCAATGTTTGTCAGCCATGATGAGAGAAAGGTCAGATGGCACATCACGGCGCCTTGCACTCTCACACAACAACCATGTCTGCTATCTTCATCAGAAATCAGTAAGTTGTTCTTCTCCCTCTCTGCATCTCAGGCGGTGGAGGAGTTGCTGGTGGAGTTGGATCTGGAAAGAAAGAGCACGGTCGTGGGGGCTAGTAGGGTGAGCACATTAAGGGCAGAGGATGTCCCACCTTGTTAAAGCCCTATGAGAAAAAATGTGATTTGTGAATATGGGCTATACAAATAAAATTTGATTGATTGACATGTTTGAACATCTTTAATCTAGACAGTGGAACATGCGTGCAGCTGATATGACTCAGGATCTTCTTCCTGCTCCTCAGGTGTTTATGAAGCGAGGTGTGCTGCGCTACCTGGAGCAGCAGAGGGACCAGCAGGTCACCGGCTGGTTGTTGTATCTACAGGCTTCCTGTTCGGGACACCTGGCCCGTCAAAAGTACCGCAAACTCAAGGTTAGTGTCGCTCTGTACGCAGGGGAGGATGTCAGGGGGGGGACACGGACCCCCTTCGCTCCACTCCTTCCTCATTATCATTGCAAGGACAGCTCTATAATTTAAAATTACATATATATATATATATGCATATACATTTTGTCCACTCCCCATCTCTCTCTCTGTTACACACGCACACATGCTCCCTCTCTCTCAGAGTGATGCGATCTCAGTGGTTACTGACCTCCAGTAAGTCGCAATCTTTTAATGAATAATAACATAAATAAATGAAGACTTAAAGTTTAAGGTGTGTAGAATTTAGTGGTGAAGTTGCATGTTGCAGCTGAACACCCCTCACCTCACCCTCCTCTTCCAAACATGAAAGAAGCCTTCAGTTGTCATAAAAACTCAAAAGGTCTTTAGTTTGTCCAGTCTGGGCTACTGTATGTCGGCCTCCGTAGAATATATAATAAATATAAAGTATTTAAATATAGAGGGCCCATTCTAAGGTTAAGAAAACAACAATCTGTACAATTTAGATGAAACACACTAGTGAAAACATCACTAGGATTATTTCATATTGTGTGTGTGTGTGTGTCTCCAGGTGCAACAGATGGCGGTCAGCTGTCTGCAGAGTAACCTGCGGGTTCTGAGGGTCGTGTCCACGTGGAGCTGGTGGAAACTTTTCTGTCGAATTCGTCCTCTACTCGATGTCAACATGGACAATGAGAGGATCAGGGCCAAAGAGGTACAACCAGACCGCACACACACACACACACACACACACACACACACACACACACACACACACACGCACACGCACATCATCGTCATCGTCATCGTCATCATCATCATCATCATCATGCATTGTGCATAAACACTGTCAGATATTGCACACTGCAGGTCGACTGCCGTCATAGTAAATGATTGGATGTAAATACAGTATGTGTCGTCGTTTGCTGTGAGATGCTCTTCTGCTTTTTGTCAGGATGAGGTTTCAACTCTGAGACGGCGTCTGGAGAAATCAGAGAAGGAGAGGAACGAGCTGAGGCAGACTGCAGACAGCCTGGAGACCAAGGTTTATGCTGCAGCAAACACCAACACACACACACACACACACACACACACACACACACACACACACACACACACACACACACACACACACACACACACTCATGCTGTCTGATCCATGTGTGCAGATTACAGCTGTGACGTCTGAGTTAAGTGACGAGCGTTTCCGTGGCGATGCGGTGGGACAGGCTCTGGATGTTGAGAGGTCAGAGAGACTTCGTCTCAGCCGAGAGAACAAAGAGCTGCAGGTAGACAGGCTGAACAAGTAATCTATTACTCATAAAGTACTCTTCATGTCCTCCCTTTTAACCCCCTGCTGTAACTTGCTGCATTGCTTGTAATACATGTCTGTTACTCACTTGGCACTATTGCATCATCTTCACTGTCAAACATCAGGCTCGTGTAGACCAATGTAAAGTCACCATGGAAACACTGGAGAAGCAGCTGGAGGAGGAGAAACAGAAAGTTCAGATCGCTGAGAGTCACAGAGGAGCAGCAACAGGTAAAGGACTGTGCTCACTCGTGCTGCACAAGAAGGATGCCACATATTAAGTCCAGAGAACATAGAAAACAAAACCTGTCCAGTGTGCTTCTGCGGTTGCCAGGGGTAACGTGGAGGGATTGTGGAGAGGGTCAGATAAATAACAATTAAATTGGTATTTGTTAACAAAAATGTCTACAATCAACCTCATGCAAGAACTCTTGGCAGTGTTGACTGATAATAGAGCAGAGATAAACCTTTCAGCAGCAATAAGGGTGTTTTTAATGTTTTAAATACATTTTAAGGTTGAAACTTTTAACTTAAACTTAAATGTGTCTTTTTAAACAGCTGCACCTAGCCTTGTAGTTCCTGTTAAGTTCTTTCTGAACTTTATTCAATTTTATAATAGTTATATAGTTATATTTTCTTAATGCGAAAATGTAAATGTTCTGTATTTATATAGAGCTTTTCTAGTCTTAATGACCATTCAAAGCTCTTTACACTACAGTTTTGCCATCCACCCGTTTACACAGTGCATCTCTGTGCAGCGCTTTCTCTATCAAACACCAATCCCAATTTGGGATTCAGTGTCTTGCCCAAGGACACTTCGGCACGTGGAGTCAGGGGAAACGGGGAAGGAACCGCCAACCTTCTGTTTAGTGGATGACCCGCTATAACTCCTGAGCCACAGCTGTCCTGTCCACTAAAGGGAGGGAGCGAAAGGCCAAGAAATGGGCCCACAAAGTGATGTGGTCATTGACCTGTTTTGTCTTTACAAGCTACATGAGTAAATGGCTTTATTGTAGTTTCTGGAATTTCTCTGTTTTATATAAGGTTACAAAGACAAACAAAAATGAAGCGCTGCCTCACCAAAAGTCATAAATTGTGAGAGGAAGAGGTGGTTTCCTTATTTGCATAGTGATTAGGAACAAGTAAGCAGTGACACACCCACACCGGTCTGAGTTAAAATTCGTATTTTGGCACTACCCAATTAGCCGACATGGTTGAATTAACTGCATCTTCAAGAGAAACACATCACAGCTTAGCTGCAAGAAAATAACCTTCACCATCACCCCTGACAAAGTCACATCCTTCACCCCCCCCCCCCCACAGAAAGTGAGCTGGCCATGCAGCTGGAGTGCTGCCAGACCGAGGTTGAGTTTGTCCGCAGACGACTGAAGCAGACGGAGGAAAAACTGGAGACTGAGAGACAGACGCGACAGCAGCTCGATACCAAGGTGAGGCAGGACACTCTGACGTGCAGGGCAACGTGGATGGGAGATTAAATATCTGAAGAGAATGGCCCTGTGCATCTACGTGTGTGTGTAGGTGGCGACACTGCAGGCCCAGCTGGAACAGTCCAGGAGGAGTGGGACTGAACTGAAACGTCACTGTCGCCGCGTGACCTCCGACCTTCAGGATGCCAGAGTCCTCACTGACAGCTTGCAGAGTCGCATGCATGAGCTGGACCGCAAACAGAGAAGGTGTGTGTCCACCTGTTCCTCTTTAAGTGTCACGTCATTTTATTGCTCTATCATCTCATCCTGCCTCGTACGCACTGTGAGGCCAAAAGGCGTTGTTTGATTGTTTGATGATGAGATAATAAATCTACTGAAAGTTTAAATCCTCACAAATATCTACACACTGATATGAAATGTGTATGCAATGTATTAAATGTCGAAATCTCAGCTTCACAGAACTTAACAGTGGGTTTCAGCTCGTTGTCTTTCTGTTTACTGCTCTGGTTTCACTGTCACTGCTCTCACAGACTTGTTTTCAACTACTCAGAGTAAACAACTGTAAGACGCCTCTGTCCACTACCTGCTCAGCAGCAAGCAGCAGATAGACACAGTCAGGGAGCAGCTGGTGAACATAGTGGCGCTTTTAGCAGCTTAGAGAGACACATATTTGCCTCAGGAGGTGGTGGAGACCAAAAACAGAGAGGGCACTGTCTTCAATAACGCATGGACAGGTTCTCACCAAACTTGGTGGGAGCATTACGTGGAAGGGTATCTCCAGTTGATACTTTTTTTGCGCTGATTGATCAAATTGACCACAAAAATTTGGAATGAAAAACAAATTTCTCTGCAAATTAGACTATTCTAAAGTCATCACTATGACGTCAGAAAATTCATCATGCTTAGTTATCTTTCATGATCATGAGGTAGGAATGATGTCATCATGATTTCACTGTAGGTCAGTCAATTACGTCATGTAATGTAGTAACACATCAACTTTTACAACCAGTATCGTTAGAGACACAGTCTACAGCTTGTTTTGAACAACCAATCATTTGGCATCATATGGTTTAAATTATGTCATGATTAAATGAAATGAATTATATGCAATACAATAAAAGTTAGCATTGACTGATTGGGGTATACAGCACGTGCAAGGTATGTATCGTCCCTCCAATGCTGTTTTGTTCTGCAAACAACTTCACTGCCGATGACCAGGACAGGACGAAGGAGCATATTAATAATCTGAATGTGACATGGGTGAAATTTTATTTATAGGAATTAAAAATAAAGTAATAGATCTAACCTCAGAGGGTCCATGTTTACTTTTGGCCTGTTGAAAAACAAGTCTGCAGTATTTTTCCTATTTTATATACATTATTTTACCTAAAGCATCTGCCTGCTCTTGCTGTTTCTTTGTATTTTCTTTCAGGTTTGACAATGAGTTGACTCAGGCTCTGAAGGAAGCTGACAACGAGAGAGAGCAGAAGGACAAAGCCTGTCAGGAAAACGCCGCTCTGGGCACTGAAATATACACTCTGCGCCGCAACTTGCAGGTTTGTATTCATCAGTATTTTCTGTGTGTTCGTTTATGCAAACTCATGCAGGAAATGTTCCTTGGAAACAGCATGGACCATGTATGGACTTATCTTCCATTGAATAAAATAACAAGTACTTCACACTTGTCCCTGCTGTAGTGCACTGGTGTTAATAGCATATTGACACAATGAGCTATTAGTGTGTCAGAATGTGATCCTGCTGTTGGAGCAAACAGCTGACATTAACAAAGAAAAGCACTGATGATACAATAGGGTGCTTTAAGGTCAAAGGTCAAGGGCCATCATTCATCAAGTTAACATGGAAAAGAGCACATAATCTATTGTGGAAATGATGGTTGTCACAGTTGATTCATGACACGCTGTCGCTGCAGTTAAATGATGCAGATGTCACTGTAGATTGATGAGACAGTCATGTTAGGGGAACTGTGTGCACTCCACAGTACATTTAACACATGACTCACCCAAACTGAAGGTTAATCTGATATTCCACAGGCAATCCAGAATAAAAAAAGTTAAACGTTCCTGTATTTTTTAAAGTGTCAGTGTGTAGAATGTAGTGACATCTAGTGGTGAAGTTGCATGTTGCTGCTGAACACCCCTTACCTCACCCTCCCCTTCCAAACATGAAAGAGAACCTGTACTCGCCTTCATTTGTCATAATAACTCAAAAGATTTGGGCTACTTTAAAAAACATGGCAGCCTCTGTAGAGAGGACCTGATTCTGATGTAAATATAAAGTATTTAAATATAAAGGGCCCATTCTAGGGTAAAGAAAACAACACTTCGTACACTTTATATGAAACACACTAGTGAAAGCATCAATAGGATTATTTTATATTCAATCTCTGCCAATAAATCTCTTTCACCCAAATCTTAACCACTGAACCTTTAATCTGTTCCACCAGTAACACTTATTGTCAAGTTTCCATCCGAATTGGTCACAAATTTCAATGGATTTTCCCGAATATTAGCAAAAGAAAAATGTGAATTTGTGTGAATTTCCAATCCACTTATCATTGAGATAAGAAGCAGGTGTTTGTGTCTCCTGGTGCCATCGTGCAACTGCAGAAAGGGAAGGGTGCAAAAAGAAGATATGAATTAAAGAAGCGTCAATCTAAGGTCAAAGGAAGGAACACAATGACTGTATTAAAGTGATGAAAACTCTAAGATGGAGATCACACTTTGTTTCTTTCTTTATTAATTCAAGGAAGGTTTCAGTCTCCTTACTGGTCCACATATGATGTTTTTCCCTCGGCTGGAGCAGACGTCTGAGTGACTTTTAAGATGCACTTCTTCACATTTACGTTTTAATCCACACATCAACTCTTCCACCTCTAACCAAAGTGAAAACCCTTTGTAATATTTCAAGATTTTATAAACGTATGGAATTCCCATTTAAGCCTTTATTTGCAAGTTGAAAATGCAAATAAAAACATCTGTATGGAAACACACATAATGACAAACAGTGAATGTGCGAGGAACGAAGGAAACAATGCAAACAATAAGAATGTAATGAAACAGTAAGATTAAGCAAATATGAACAAGTGGAATCAACGATTGGTAAAAGAGACGGAAAAGGAATAAGCACTCAGACAAGAAAAGTGGATAAAGAAAATGGAAAGTGAAACATTTTTTGTTTTTTATCATTGAATGTATGTAATTAAATTCCAAGCTGTTCCAGATGAAACCATATGTATATTTGAAAGTATACTATGTAACTTGTAAGAGAAAAATAACTTGTCCTTAACTGAGCTCAGTGTATTTTCACAAAGATGCTTCGAACCCTCTGCATGAAAATGTCTCCTGTTAGCCGCTCAGTAAAAAACATGTTGAATCCATTTCTCAAGTTACAGGGGCTGTGTCGGAAACCAGCCCATAATTAACTCATTCACTCAAATATAAAGTCCATGTAATGTACAATAGACTCATGGTGCTCACCTCAATATTGCGCGATAAAGTGAGATTTTGGACACTTGGATAAATTCAAGTGGACAAGTGGATACATTTACACACAAATATTCAGTCACTCAGAAATGGCAAAGTCTTAATATCGTATTGTAAGAAGTAGATAGGGAGGTGACGTCAGACACAGTCGGAGGTAACAGGGTTTAACAAGCTGATGGTTAGCACAACATCTCAAATGTTTGCTTGTATATGTAAGAGGCACAAACCAAGGCCATATGAAAAGGTTTATTACAAGCACCCTACTCACATTATAATTAGTCATTTGATCCTGTGTTAATACAAACAATATTAGTGAATCACTCTCCAATAAATACCAGACCGAATGAGTGTGAAACAATCTTTTGTTAAATAATGGCAGTATTTGTCGTCCAGCTAAGAATCAGATTATTTCCACAAGAAACTGTGCTGTAACTCTTTTAAGGTTGTTTTTATGTCTGTCTTGGAGCGAGCTTCAGTTTCATCTCCCATGTGGCCAAAACCTGCCAAAGCAATTTAAGCAAGATTAGGCCATTTAACCTTCACCTGCTCTGGAGATGCTGATGTAACCACCGGACAAAAAGAGAATTTCTAAGTTGGAGGATGAGCAAAATGCTTAGATGCCACTAACACACGGCTCTGCGTGTGCGTGGGTGTGTGCAGGAGAGCCAGTCAGAGGTGGGTCGTCTGCAGAAGCAGAAGGAGGAGCTGTGCGCTCAGATCCGTGACCTCAGCCTGCCCGTGGACCTGGCCTCAGATTCACTGCCTGACCTCAAGAAACAGCTCAGACTCCTGGAGAGCCAGGCCAGCGAGAGGACGGAGGAAGTCACCAAGCTCACTGCCAACATACGACAGCAGCAGCAGGTGCCGTACAGTGCACTCAGACACACTCAGACATATTCACCCAGCGCTGCCATTCTCACCTCCTCTCTCTTCCCTCTGGTAGATCCACATGAGGTTTGAGATGGAGATGGAGAGGATGAAGCAGATGCAACAGAAGGAGCTGGAAGATAAAGAGGAGGAGCTAGAGGATGTGCACAAGTCCTCTCAGAGACGGGTGGGTGTGGCACAATCCAATCATGTCATGACATCACAGCACCGTTCATAACTAACTGCCCTACAGAGATTACTGGTCCCCTCTCAGTGGATAAAGTCTGCAGTTGTTTTATCAAGCATGTTATCTGACTTGCTTATGTCAGTTTGGCGTGGACTATGTATTCCAACATGCATAAGACAAGTACTGTACTGTAGAACATTGTTAAGGTAGAGGCCACTTGTAGTTCACCATTATATAATATTTCACTATTATTCCAATTTATTCTTCTATTCCACAATTAAGAGGGAAACATGCATTTGACTCCACATTTGTTTAACAGCTGAAACTATGAGATATAAAGTTGCTCTAATGTGGATTAGAATGCTTTTACCTTTATGCTGCTTATATTGTAATCCATCAGTAATAATAATTTCTAAATCTATAATAGTAGAAGAGTGACAAAACCTGGTGGAGGTTGCGCACTCGTAATTTTTTTCAATATATTATCCCCCCCCCCCCTCATATAAAGCAGTGAATATAGTGATCATTGTGTCCATCCATCCATCTGTGATCATTTAGTTTCTAAAGTAACACATGGTTACAGTTAATCAAGCATGAAAGTAGTGGCTTTTGATATTTTGGGTTTCATGAATTTTTTTTTATTCTGTATTTCCATGGCAACCAGTCTGAAAGTAGCTGAAAGTAATATCTAATTGAAAATAGCTTAAGCTCCCCCAGAGTCAAACATAAAATGGCTTCGAATTTGTTGAAGAAACCTCACTGTGTATGTAAATCAGGTCGTGGAGTTGTGCCTTTTTATAATTAAAATTACTTGAAATCTGCATTAGCCTTAGTTCTTACTTTTACATCAATGATGGAACATAGATTAAAACCCCTGTAACCCCCACCGCACAAATACTGTGGTCGATTTTTTTACTTTAGATAAATGTTGGTTTAATTGAATTCATTCCAGTCAGGATATGTCTAATATGTGATAGTGAATGAAAGATGAAATAATTGTCTGTGTAACTACTTGGAGCCAGATTCAAACTGTAACAGGCTTCTAGAACCATCTAGAGTTTCCTGATGTGGCAAAGCACAGAACATGATTTAGATAGTAGATATGTGGAAAGTTAGTGGACATAGTATTTGACCTGCTGGTTTGAAGGAAGGTCACACTCAGTGGTGTGTCCTCTTCGTGTCCTTGATGAAGAACTTCATCCCTCTGGCAGAAAGTTTAAAGCACCAAACTCCTCCGTTATTTTGTGCTGTTTATTTTTGTACCCTTCCACAGATGATGATGTTTTTATGCCTATCATTATGCATCGTGCTGCAGGGAACATTTTCTGTCGGGGACGATAAAAACTCATTCAGACTGGTCATTCATTATGTGTTTTTGTTGTATGTGTATGTGGTGTGTGTAGCTGAGGCAGCTGGAGATGCAGTTAGAGCAGGAGTATGAGGAGAAACAGATGGTGATTCATGAGAAGCACGACTTGGAAGGACTGATTGCAACTCTGTGTGACCAGGTACTCACACAAACACTCACACACACACACACACACACACACACACACACACACACACACACACACACACACACACACACACACACACACACACACACACACACACACACACACTGAGCTGCTCATATAAAATCTCTTATTGCAGAAATATGCAAACTGCTTAACGTATACTTCATATCTTTATCTCCTTTGGTTTTAGTGTGTGTGAAGTTTATTCTGACGGAATGATTGTCCAGACAAATTTGTCACATCATAGATCATTAACATTGTGGGTTAACGTTCTCTAGCTGATGACTGTGTCATGCCGACATTACAGGCACCACAAAACAAGCATATGCAGCCAAGAGGCGATCCTCTCTTTCTCATTATGAGGATGTAATTGCACTGCTGATAAGTGATCTGTGCAGGAGCTGGCAAGTAGCTCAAGTTGAAGTATTTTTAGGCATTTAGATTGAAGAGTGTGATTCCATTTTTTACCAGGTATGACACTTAACTTTTTGTAGGTAATCTATTTTATGGAGGGATGAGTCTGATCTCTCTCGTCCTGCAGGTGGGACACAGAGACTTCGATGTGGAGAAGAAGCTGAGGAGAGACCTGAAGAGGACTCACGCCCTGTTGGCTGACACTCAGCTGCTTCTTGCCACCGTCGACAGCGCCGGACACAACGTCCCCAACGGCAGCAAGGAGCAGATAGAGCGCCTACACTGTCAGGTACACCCAACCGTGATAAACTGTACAATCACCTGAGTGTGCAGCTTTCCCCCCTACCCACTCACTCTCTCTCTATATCCAATTAGCTGGAGGAGAGTGAAGCGAGACGCCTCGAGGCCGAGAGCCTTCAGACGACTCTCTCCCAGGAGCTGGAGAACACTCAGATTGAACTGGAAAATATCTGCAAACAGAAGGGCATGGTGAGTGTGGCTGTGGCAATGATTTGATGTTTCCATTATTGTGTTTATTGAACATGGGATCTGCTAACAGAGTGACATATGTACCACAAAACAATATCTAATAATAATAATAATAGCAATATTTATATAGCACCTTAAAAACGTAATTTACAATTACAAAGGATATGATATGGATGGCCAAGGTTAAAACACACAAAATGTATATTCTTATAATATTCTCATGTATGCATTAATTATTCATATTGGCCTCTATGGAGCCTGACAGACAAAACACAGGCCAACTCCAACCAGCTCATGGTCACTAAATTAAATGTAGCTGTGAGTTTTACGACACATTTATTCCTTCTCGTGTGATTTGATCAAAGTGAAGCTGTGAAAATGGCAGGTTTACTTTAAGGCATATAACCTCAGCGCCTCCTGTCTGTGTATGTCCAGGTGGACGAGCAGTTGACCATGCTGCAGCATGAGAAGGTGGACCTGCTGAAGAGGATTGAGGAGGACCAGGAAGACCTCAATGAACTCATGAAGAAGCACAAAGCGCTCATTGCACAGGTTATTGCTTTGAATCGGATTGTTTAATGAAATCAAATCAGATTTGGGCCACTTTCATATGTTGTTTTTTAAAATCATATACAGATCAGATTTTTTAAATTGAACCTCAGTCTGAACATCCATGGGACCTGTATCAGAATTCATTGCGACTGTTATGTCACTTTAGATCGTCATTCGTCATGATTATGCACAGGCGAAGGGGCGGGCAAGTCTTGTGGAGAGGCGCTGACAGATGTAGTTGAAAGTAGCCCTTGACATCCATACATTTTGGAACAATTTGTTTAATTGAAGCCATTCACGTCACAATCCCGTCATTCACACATCTCTGAACTTTCCGCTCTCCTTCTCTTCATTCTTCTACTCTTCATTTGTGGTCCCGTGTCTATTACCAACTTCTTCTCCTTGTTTGCTTCCGTAACGGCGTGCTGCGAGTGGCGTCTCGTTAGTCTCCTGCGCATGCGGGTCACATCAGCACCATGGAGTCTGACATTGGCCACATTTTAAAAGATAATGTGAACAGCTACATAAAAAGAAAATCTGATCTAGAAACAAATCTGAATTGATTACTTATGCTTGCAGTGTGAACGTAGTCTTTGTGCACGGTTCACAGTTAGTCTGTCTGCCTTCATTGATCACTGATCAATCTCTCTCACACTCTCTTGTTCAGTCCTCCAGTGACATCTCTCAGATCAGAGAGCTACAAGCTGAACTAGAGGAGGTGAAGAAACAGAGACACTCTCTCCAGGAAGAGGTTTGTTGGGCAATCAGAAAATATATGCAGCTCAAGAGGTTTGTGAATCAGATGTGCTATTGAAGCTGGATAATATGGGATGGCCATGGATGTCTGCATCATTTCACCTCTTTGTTGCAGGTCTCAATAAAATTGCAAGCTTCAGATGGTGTACTGCCACACTCACTGATCTGTGGCTGCATAATTTACCCTTTCAAATGTTTTTGGCTCACTCCTTTCTCTCTCCACCTCCTTGTGATGCAGCTCCAGCGGTCAGTGTCGAGGGTGCAGTTCTTGGAGTCATCCACTGTGGGGCGTAGCATCGTCAGTAAACAGGAGGCACGTGTATGTGACCTGGAGAATAAACTGGAGTTTCAGAGAGGGCAGGTCAAGAGGTTTGAGGTCAGTTCCACATTTATTTCCCATTTCAACACATTCTATTGTTAACAATGTGTGTGATGTTTAATTCTCTGGCTCGATCCTGTGCTGCAGGTGCTGGTGTTGCGGTTAAGGGACAGTGTGGTGCGTCTGGGAGAGGAGCTGGAGCAAAGTGCTCAGGCTGAAGCTCGGGAGAGGGAGAACGCTCGATACTACCAGCAGCGCCTGCACGTCATGAGGCTGGAGATGGAAGATCTGAGCCAGAGGGAGGAGGACAGCAGCCGCAGACGCATGGAGATGGTAACATGCTCAAACCACTACTGCATTCAGTTTCACCACAGTCAAATCGGACCATAGATAACCACAGATGTTGCAGTTCCTGTCTCTTCTGCCTTGCACTCCTCCATTGATGTTTTCAGTGGTGCCCCACATGTACACAAAGCATCAATTTTGATTTCAGCTTTATGATGAAGCACTTTTCGGATCATGGGTTTTTAAATGGTTTGTTGAAGAAGGAGGATAATTTTCTCCACCCATGAAGAAACACATGGTGATAGTTATAATCATTGTTGGTTTTATTTCTATTTTTCAGTTTCAGTCCCTGTTGGTACCTAAACAACAACTGTTATATGGACTGTTCACTGTTCACCAGAGGATGAATCCCATACTGACCTTGGTGGTACCATGACTATTCCTGTGGCTCCATCATGACATTGGCAGTTGAGGTTAATAGTTGAGTATTGCATTCCATCATCATGGAACTTGCCACAGATATTCAAGGTCTGTTGAAGATGAATCCTAAAGCCATCATCTGCCTTTTCTGACTTTTCCTCTTGTGCCATGAATGGGTTAAAATACCTCAGCAACAGTCATTGTATGGACTGCCATGACATGTTGTTCAAACATTCAGCATCCCTCTAATACTTTGGTTTGTATATACCTGAGAAAACATGGTGAAATATATACTTTTTTCAAACCCAAGCACATTTATTTGGTACACGCACAATTTTTTTCCATCAGGGGGGGCAGAAATTATTTCAGCACTTAGCACATCTATGAAGGGCTCCATGGACGCATTGAACGCAAAATAGCATAGTGACAGGTTCTATAAATACAAACCTCCTGCATCATAGCATGATGCTTTCCTATCACTCAGGTTAGCAACAGCCTAGTCGAACATAAATTGATTAGCACACATACTGACCAATCGATATTGAATTCAGACGCACAGTGCCTTGTTGTATGTTTTTATTGTGCGTTAGGTAACATTGAGTGGGACAGAACATGATTAACATCTACACAAGTTCCAAAAACTAATCTATAATCATTATTTTTACTGTGGTGAATGTTGAAAACTTGGAGACCTTAGTGTTTTACAGATATTTGTATGAAAAAGACATCACTAGTAGATGAAAAGTGCTTCATCGCGCACACACACAAACAGAGGCTCCTTGTCCAGGAGTCGAGAGAATTCCAGGAACCGAATAGTTCCTCACCACCCCACGTCTTTGGTATTCACCTGGAGACAGATCACCCCCACTACCTGGGCACCACCGAGGCAGCTAAATATAAACCCCAACAGGCGTTACTCATATGCAAGCAGTGAGACAATAATTTAGTGATGCTGGTACTTAAAAAACTCTGGCAAGAAAAAAAACACGTCCTCCAGGCTATGACTGAAACTATAGCGCACTTCCAAAGCAGTCACATTTCTGCTGTTCTCATTAACAAAAACAACATCTGGTATATTACCTGGAAGATTAGAAAACATCGCTTTCGATACTGATCAAACTAAGTTTGTTCACGGCAGCAGGAACAGCAGGAGGAGGGAGGTTTCAAATCATGAACACACAAACATACACACTCTGTAATGGCCTTATTATTGAGACCAGTAATCATGCTTTATGAAATATGATATCTTGCATGATTTGGTTATAAACATGCTGGATAATCATGGAGAAGCTCTCTCAGCAGTCTGACCTTGTCAGAACTATAAAATGAGCTGATACAGAGCTGTGAGGGAAATGATTTTCTTGCATTTACTCGGATGAGACAGAATCTGACTTTTTGCAACGACACAGGTGCTTAACATGATAAATAATTATATTCTGTATCGTAAACTACCATCAATTAACTTTTAAGAGGTCATCGGTGTTGTGTATATGTATAAAGCATTTGTACTGCATGAGCTCCATTCTTAGCATCCTTCAGGCAGCAGACACATAGTAGCTCCATTTGGGTTTGTCAGTGTTGCACTGATTAGTGCGTCATTCCTAGATTTCCAACACTGTCAGAATTTAGTCCCAGTCTATCTGTGGTCGCAACAAGACTGTGACAACTATCTTTGAACCTCTGTTATAGTGCGACGTAGGACCACTACCAAACACATCACCACATTCAGGCCCATCACCTCTCATGTACATATCAAACATTAGAAATATCACATATCATTCTGGGTAATATAGGTTTATGTGCAATATATTGAACATTGTGTATTGTAGTACATAGAGTAGAGGAATAAAAAAGAAAAGATACAACACTCTCCAAGTAACTGGCTAAATACAATTTTTTATATGTTATAAATTATTCTTTGACCACCATTCCTGTTTTTATCTAAGTGGGCAAAGACATGTGTTGTTCCCAGTAAAAAGAACTGGCCTCGACCCAGCTCTTTTTGGATAGCCATGATCTGGATAACCGAGGATCTGTGCACATCTGAAAGAACGTAAGAAAAGAAGATAATTCTCATTTTCTACAACACTGAGATGTCAAATCTGCCGTTCTCCTTCCAGACTGACTGCTCAGTTTTTAACACTGGTAACGTGACATCTCCATACCTCCAGTGATATTTACCTACGACAAGGAGGTTATGTTTTCTTTGTTTGTTTGTCAGTTGGCAGGATTATTAAGTACTCAACCAATTTCCATGTCATTTTTTGGAAGGGCGGGACATGAGCAAAGGAAGAATCTATATGCGATTTTGCTGTGGATCCAGATCAGGGAGTGGATCCAGGAGTTTTTTCACTTTCTTTAACATTGGGTTTTTTTTTTTTTAGAGCAATTCATGGATCTTGATGAAGATCAGGCATGTTTAGGGGACTATGTATGGTACTGGGGTATTTATGAATACATGCAATTTAATGCAGATCCAAATACAAATCTAGATGTAGTGAAGTTAATGTGGTTTCATAAGGGGACTGTTGGGCCCTGGTGGGTGTATGTCCTCTCTGAGTGCCGTTTCTTTTTCCATCTACTATGTAGCCTGTAAGATAAGAAATTGTGCAGTGTTTTTCATAGTTTTTATTTATTTATTTGTAATGGATCTGAATACTTCTTCCTCCACTGACCTTTTAGAAATCACTTTGTCAGAGATGGTTTTGATAAGAGCTCTATGTTCTGTCCATCGCAGTTCACAGAGCAGCCTCTTGCTTCTGTACTGAATCATAAATGACATTTTAGCATCACTCCCTTTAAGTTTTACATCAGAAGGTAGGTTGTTTAGATAAAATGTTGGTTAGTTTCTAATTTACAATGGTCTGATATCTTCTTTTTCCCAGATCTCAACATAATTCTCTCAAGAGAGCCCAATAATATCATGAATGGTAGAAATAGACTTAAGAAAAAAAGGACCCAGTGTATTAAAACACAATTTCCCTTTGTTAAAAATCAATAAAAACCAGAACTTTTTTAATTTAGTTTTTTACTTCTACCACAAAGACAACAACATCATCTGAAATAATCATGACCAGAGCTACTGAGTCCTTGGAATAGATTGTAAGAATGTTTTTTTACACATTAAAACACAAATAGTTTAATACATTATGATTTTTCACTCTCTGAAGATGCCAGTTGTGCTCAGTTACAGACTCAACCACCTTCATGTTGCTCACTGCAGATTTCTTAGTGACCTCTGAGCTGAGGAGAAGAAGCTTCAATAATTATTCAGCTATTAGCACAAAACAACACACACACACACACACACACACACACACACACACACACACACACACACACAGTCCTTCTCCTCCACCCACCTCCCCCACCTTCTTAACGTCATCTCTCGCTCATCCTGCTTTCTCTCTCTGACTGTGATTAATCCTCATTGTCTCCTCAAGGTTATGGGCACACACACACACACACACACACACACACACACACACACACACACACACACACACACACACACACACACACACACTGATACATGCTTACTGTATGTGTCACTATGACAACCACTGCACCCACACCCTGTCGCCTCAAAGCCAACAAAGCCAATAACTTTGAAAGCCTAGAAGCATTTTCTGTGTGTGTGTGTGTGTGTGTGTGTGTGTGTGTGTGTGTGTGTGTGTGTGTGTGTGTGTGTGTGTGTGTGTGTGTGTGTGTGTGTGTGTGTGTGTGTGTGTTTGCGCAGGGCTTTCTATGGTTGTGTGGACATATATCGGTTTGAAACCATCGTTGTTCACAGGGTTGTTTGACGGTTAACACATTTTTGCATCGCGGTTAGAACCAGGTGGAGGTTAGCGTTTGGGTAAGGGGCTATGAATTGTATTATGTCAATGAGAATCCCCATAACTGACCTTAGACAAGTGTGTGTGTGGGCGTGAGTTTGTGTCTGTGCAGGCATGTGTGAGAGAGACAGGAGCAACAACAAACAAGATGAACTAATAAATCACTCTATTCTCCCAGTGTTAGTGTGCGTACAAAACAATTTTCATCTGAATAACCCGACTGGTACAAACATCAACACCACAGGCTGGTTCTGAGAGAGGACGTGGCACTGGACATTCAGTGTTTGACTGATGAGGTAATATGGGCAAGAATGCAGGTAATTGCTGTGGAGGATTGGGCCTCTGGGTCCTTGTGGGCTGGCGGGGGGATGAAAACACACAGGCGCTGAAGGTGAGCCTGTTGTTTGTCCTCGTATCGACATGCATCCTACAATCTCTTAATGTTTGCTTACAGGAAATGCAAGTGGAGGAGCTGTCCGCGGTCAGACAGGTGTTACAGGCTGACCTCGAGACGTCCATCCGCCGCATCGTGGACCTGCAGGCTGCTCTGGAGGAAGTGGAGTCGAGCGATGAGAGCGACACTGAAAGGTATTTGACTGCAGCGAGGCTTCTGTCCTCTGCCTCAATGAACATGTCTTTATGTCTTAACTCTATATTTACTCAACTGTACAAATTTAAGGTGTTTTTTATTTCTTTCTATTCCACCACCTTCATCTAGCAGCTTTGTGTCTTGTTACTTTCCAAATTCATATTTTAATATATAACCTATAAGGGGCTTATACAATATGTTGCTTTATTATAGATTACGCAACAGTGCAATACATACAAGTAGACCTCAGCCAATTAGTCGACTGACAGAAACTTAATCAACTAACTTAAAAAGTAATTTTACATGTAATATTTCAAACTTTTTAAATATAAGAATTTTCTGCCAACTTTTTAAATCTTTTAATAATATACGTTTTGAGGGATTGATGTCTGGTTGTAAAGGTTTCACTTTGGGTCTCACTATTTTCTTGTGCAGTCTGATTATTGAGAAAATAATCAGCGGATTAATCCATAATGAAAACAATCTGCAGTTGCAGCCATAAAGTACTTGTAGAGAATCAACTTACTACTACTAACTACAACAGTAAAATGCTTCTTATACATGTATGTGTGTGTGTGTGTGTGTGTGTGCGTGTGTGTGTGCGTGCGTGCGTGCGTGCGTGCGTGCGTGCGTGCGTGCGTGCGTGCGTGCGTGCGTGCGTGTGTGTGTGTGTGTGAAACAGACAAATACATAGTAATACACTCACGCTTAAAGCACTCTAAGTACATTTTCTTCTTTATATTTGCATGGTTTTACTCAAAATGTCCAATGCTTCCTCTTACTTTTAATTGAGTAGTTAAGTTTCAGTTCTTTTAATTCAAGGATCTGAGTTCTTCCATCTTTGAAACTAAACCTTTCACCGCTCTGCCCTTTACTCCAGCACTCAAACTGCTGTGGAGTCCCTCACTCGAACGAAAGAACTGTAAGAACCTCGTGCATGTGTGCACAGCTCTGTGGTGTGTGTGTCTTTGTGTGTGTTTACCTTTCTGACTTTACACTATGTTACTGCACAGGTGTGTGAACATCGCATCAGACCTTGAAGTGTCATCATTAAACATTTCACTGGAATAACACTGAATTAAATATGAAAGAGAAGTTGACATGTTAATGGATAGTTTTATGCATTATTTTTAGTGTTTCCCATCATTAGTAATGACATCGTACTCACTCAAAGTAATTGCTGAGATCTGGATACACAGTGACATCTCTAAAAAGGTTTATGGATCAAGGAGATCATCAGATTATCTGGTTGAGAGTTTACCCAGATTACATTCAATAAACCACTCTGTTGGTTTACAAGGTTCACAGGTTATGTTGGTTTGTGTCATCAGAGTTCAAGTAATCACTAGTTACTTAATAGTCAATATCCCGGTCACGATTACAACCGGGTGACCGAATTTCCATCTGACATGTACGTGTTGAAAATCTTAAAAAATCGAATCCACCGGAACTGTGTTCAAAGTAGTCACACAGTTAATCCGACAAGGTGATCATGAGAATGGGAATCCTTCTTGTCTCTACCGTCAATCCCATATCATGTGAATGTGGCATTAGTGCACACAGCTAAAGGTTGACTACTGCAGGTCAAGGACCCGATCTGTGAAGGACGGTTGCAGCGTGCAGTTTGCCTTCAGTTTTCCCTCCAAATAAAACAAACAACCTGTGTGATCCTCTGACCGTTCATGTCTGTCGGACTCTTACCTGATCTCATCACACACAGATATCAGTGATTATCATGGTGAATAAAAGTTCATAAAAGTGGTTGTGAATAAAAGCACAAATGAAAATGGCTGCCTGCATGGCTACAAACGGTCCATCGACCACTGCTGGCTTTTAAAAAAAGCAAAAGTTTTAGACAATAATAAGACATCTTTAATTCTAATCCTCATCATTTCCGTTTTCCTGTTATGCCATTAGCTCTTGAACACACCAATAAGAACCAGTTGGCAAACATGCAACTGATCCAAATGGCATTAACCTGCTGTTTGATGTAAATAACACTGTGCCGCTCAGTGATGGATTGTCTATATATTGGCTGATATAATACTCAAACCAGAGTGGAATGGAACCTGAAAGTAGCATTAACCATTGCAGCTGAAGTTTGTGGATTTTCCTTCTTCTGCAGTGACTCAGTGTCCAGTGTTGGTTCTATCGGGACGGAGGATGTTGGTGAGGGGATTCGTGGCTGGTTAGGAGTTCCAAGAGGAGCATCCCGTGGTGCTGGCTCTCCCTACAGCAGCCGCCACTCTGTTGCTGACACCATGAGCACCTACAGCTTTCGGTGGGCCCGATATCCAGTGTCCACATTCACATGTTCACATGTTTAAAGAGCTGCCATGATTATAAGCTGGTTAAAACAGAACTAATCAATAGCTCTTTTGATGATTGATAAATTGTTGCAGGTGAAAATGGCAAACATTGTGTGGTTCCAGCCTGTAAAATGTGGCGACTTGCTTTTTGTCATATAGGACAGTAAATTAAATATATATTGTGGTTGTGGATTGTGAAAAAAGCTACTTGAAGAGTCTCAATTTTTTGGACATTTCATAGACTTAACGACTTAAGCAAATAACGTTAAGTAATGAAAATAATTGTTAGCTGCATTCCTAAAAGTAGTCATAGGAGCCGCAACCATTGACTTAAGTTTGAAGTGTCTATTTTATTCCTCTAAAGTTCATGCGTGGATCCCGAAGACGAAGGCTCTGAGGCTGGAGGAGCTGGTACCAAAAGTCTCGGCCGAGCCCCTTCCTCCTCCGCCCTGTCGGAACTGCTGGATGGGCTTCGAAAGCGCAGAGCGGGCGGTGATGCAGGAGACAGAACAGGCAGTGCCATCTCCCTGCCGATTTATCAAACAACCGGAGCCTCGACTCTAAGACGTAGAGCTTCAGCCCTCTCTCTTGCTCCCGATGACCTCCAGGAGCCCAGACCTGGACACAGCATCCTCAAACCACCTTCCCCACTCCTGCAACGCGCTGCCAGTTCTCGCTCCATCACTGACTCTCAGGCATCTGTCGGCGCTTCTACAGCTGGAGCCAAGCTCTCTCGCTTCAACTCAAGCGATTCCCTCACTTCCGTCCCCTCACTGCCTCACCTCTCCTCTTTGTCTTCCTCCCACGCCGCTCGCCATCTCCCCCCCTCCTTGTCTATCCCTGAGGAGGACCCAGACGACTCCCTTCGCTCTGTGACGACTCCCATCCTGCGCTCCCCGCAGCCACTAAGGCGGTGCATGCTGGGGAGTCTCGTCACAGAGGACGGAGGTGAGGCCTCTCTGGGGTCGGAACCCATGGTCTTCCAAAACCGTCGTCTGACGGGTGACGATGCAGCATCCGACATCCTGCCTGCCATTCGGAGAGCTCAGTCAACCAGCAGCCTGGCGAGCTCCGTTAGAGGAGGTAGGAGGGCGCTGAGTGTCCACTTCGGAGAGCTGCCTCCTTCAACCCGCAGCAGGAAAAGCTCTGAAACGGATTCATCCAGCTCAGGCGGAAGTTCCCAGGGTGGGGGACCAAGACACAGGTTTGAAAGACCGCACGGAGAAAGACTGGAGGCAGAGGGCAGCGAGGGGGGCGACGTGGCCTCTGTCATGAAGAGATACCTAAAGAAGGAGATTGACTGAAGCAGAACAGCTGAGGTCTCAGGTGTGTAGACACAATACATAAAGTTACTGAACTTGAAAGCATCTCAAGCCAAACATGATTATAAAATCCAAATTACAGACTTTGTTTGGTTCAAGAAGTGTTTCCTGAAAGCATCACAACATAAGACGCTCTGTATGCTTTTACTTACTTTACTGGCTTCATGATCCATCACTTTGGTTCAGATCTGAGCAGTTATTTGATGGATTGCTTTGAGATTTGATTCAGACATTTGTGGTAAATATATCTTATTACTTAAAGTCGAAAACTGACATTCTGGAGCTCATATCATCGTGACCATGCACCCAATCTTTAGCACTGATTTGTAAAAGAAATTTATAATTTTATGCTCCGGTAGAAAAAAAGATCCGAGATAAAATATTATCAGAAAACAGATGCAGCTGAAGCCTCTGAGAAAAGCTACAGGAAGCTGTCATTATTTCTTGGTACAGCTCTGAGTGTCTGAAAGCATTGACGTTGGTTTATCCAAATGAGAACAGGTGCCGAGAGTAGGTGTAGCATGATTCATAAATATCTGAGGTACATCTGGGGTATTTTTAGTCCCAGTTCAAATTTCAGTGGAGGCATTCTGTAAATACAGGCCCAGACCTGCATATGTGGCTGCATATACAAATACTGTAAAACCCCCATCTCACACGTCCTCTTTCCTGTTCTAACCATCAGCCTCCTTGTGTGTCCACATCCAGCTGTGAGCTTCACAGAAAGAAAACCGAAGACTGCAGGAGCTGCTGCAATCAAGGCTGAACGAAATGCTCCATGAGTCGACAAGGATGTTTCTTTTGACTCTGTAAATGAACTGAAAATGCATTTGTTCAATCCACATGCACTCAATCAACTGTATTTTCAGATAGTGTTTGTATGTGAATAAAAAAAAACATGAAGAGAAGGTTTTGTGTATTCTTCCGGCTCTAAAAAGTGCAGCCCAGAGATGCACTGTATGAATGTGTGTGTGAATGGCTGAATGGCAATAAACTGTACTGTAAAGCGCTTTGAGTGCTCATCAAGACAAAAGCTCTATATAAATACAGACCATTTACCATTTACCCTTGTCATCCTTTTACAGATACTCTTGATATTTTTAGCCTCGCTACCACCATCCATGATTTCACTAATGGCAAATGACTTTGATTGCCATGTTATTTTCTAGAAACACGCATCATGCCCAGAAGATCAATCCTAATGACTTTGATGCCCCCATCAACTTTTCCTCTAGCACCACCAGGAGGTCAAAGCTCACAGCATTTACAACATTTTTGTATAGACATTAAAGGGATAGTTCAGCCAAACATTTTAATTCCCTCATGTGCTCACCACTATGCTGATGGAGGGGTGGGTGAAGTGTTTGAGTCCACAAAACACATCGTGGTAAACAGCGTTCCAGCCAAATCCAATACAATTAAAGTAAATGGTCTTCAACTTCAGCTATGGCGAGATTTTTAGTTAACTGCAGCAGTAACTAGGATAACAGAGGACATTTAGGCAAAAAACATGGTGTAAAAGACCCAGTTTCAAGTTGAATTTAAATGTCGGGGCTTACAGACACTTGGATGACACCACAGGAGCAGTATGAAGACATGTAACGTTTAGTTTTTTTCTTTTTGAAGACGTTGTCACCAGTTACTTCTAATTGTATTGGATTTGGCTGGAATGCTGTTTACCTCTGAAACTCCAAAAGTGTTTTGTGGACTTAAACCTTTCACCCACCCCTCCATCAGCAAAGTGGTGAGTAGATGATGAGCAAATTTTCATTTTTGGGTGAACTATCCCTTTAATGTTTCCCTGTCTGATGACTTAAAATAAAAGGAGCCAAACACAGACTCAGCACTAAGGCAGGATGGTGCAGTGAAGAAAATGTAATGAAAGGAAAAAGCTCCAGTTGACAGGCAGGCATACAATCAACAATGCAAAAATACACAAGGAAATGGGCAGACGCACTAGGTACAAAGATCACATTTCACATTAACCTGGTGCTTTGTCTATCATTCACACACTGACGGGTTGGTGGACTGCATGAACCAGGAATTGAACCGTCTCTGATTAGTCAACAACCTGCGTAACCCCCTGAGACACAGCCTCCCCAAACTAAATACACAAGAGAGACAGGGATAATTAGACATTAGGGTTGGGCACAAAGGTGGGAGACTCAACTGGAAGTAAACCAACCAGACACACAGAGTAAGCCATATTAAAATAAAACCCCAAAAATGATAACAGAAAGTCCAAAAGAAAGTCAATTCATTCTAATGACTTTGGTGATCCCCCTTACTAATAAACAAATGGTAGCATGATAACTAAATTAAGAAGTCGATGGTTTGATCCCTGGCTCCTCCTGTCCACACATACTGAAGTGCCCTTGGGCAAGATACTGAACCCCAAATTGCCCCCGACGCACAGTATGTGGCGGAAGTGTGTGCAGCAGAGAGTATGTGTGTGTGAATGGGTGAATGTGACTTACTGTAACATGCTTTGATTGGTTGATAAGACTATAAAAGCATTATATAGATACAGTGCATTTATACCTGCTTAACATCATTTTGGAGCTCTGCTATTGTCCATGTTATACATTCAATATCAAGTCAGTAGTCATTGATCGTGACTGTGATGGTGGATCGTGGACCATGATCGTGATGGTATTGTGAAGGTGGATGGTGGATGGTGGATTGTGACCTTAATGGTTGACAGCATCGTGATCATCGTGGCACGTGATTTTAGATGGTGGATCGTGGCTCGTGGTGGCATCTGATTATGATTACAACTTGATTGCTTAGATATAAAATATAACCCCTTCACACATTCTACCATTATTGACAATACCTCTATCATTACAACTGTAATTACTGCTCCCTTTATCTCTGTTGGACAAATGATAATTTGTGAATATGGGCTATACAAATAAAAATTGAATTTGATTAGAGTATGTCGGCCTTTCATTCTCATTCTGAATCTGTTCCCCTCTCCGGAATTTCATTCCTGTTTGATCTGATTCATCAGTGTGCAAACTTGTAGGACCTACGCAAGTTAATAAGCTCAAAACACCAAAGCCCAGCACTTACATTACCCAGTGGACTGTAACTGCAGAGAACTGTAAGTCTACTTAGAACTGCTTTATTGAGGTTAGCAACAGGATTTTGGCGATTACTCCACCGTCGTGAAGCATCTCCACTGAGCGTAAGTCCATATGAAGAGGGGATATAGGACAGGATCCCACTGAGTCTAGCCAGCAGGTGGTTGATGACTGTAGATGATGGGTTGTGCAACACTGGATCTAAAAGGCAGAATGACAGAAATGCAATAATGTTTAAAGAACACCATCCAGGGAGTGATTGGCTTGAGGAATGCGAGCAGAAAGATGATGTTGAAATTGTGACAGTAGGGACTCACGCAGCATGGAAAGCGTGGTATGTAAATGTGATAGAGAAAATTGGAAAAGGAGGAAACAGCAGAATCTCACTCACAGAGGAATACAGGCAGTGAGAGAGGGGAAAAAACATCTTCCTTATGGAACTTTTGCCAACGCTTCATTTATTGCATTTATCATTCAGCAATTTTTTTTCCAGAGAGACTATTGAACATTGTTCTATTTTACAGTAGCTCTGTGTTTTGCATTGGGAGCCGTCAAGTGTAATGCAGGACACAGCAGCTGGAGAGGGGAAGGAGACAGTGCCTTGATCAAGGACACAGCTGATAGAGAGAGGCCAGGACAGCGTGTTATCCACTTTCTTCAACCTCACCTTGCAGCCATTCTAAGGATTAAGTCACTTAGGTTACACTCAGGTGAAAAGCTTCCAAACGTCATCCAGTCAACTGCTGCCTTTATATAGGGTTGTGAAGAGTTCATAACCCCCCACCCCCACTCCCACCCATTGTGCTGATCACAACCTTGTACCTCAGAATTTACGAGACCTCAGTGTTCATGAGTTGCGATGTGTTTGCTGCCATGAAAGTTCAGACGAGTTCATATATTGTTACTTGTCTTTTTATATTCACACTTCTGAGGAAAATGTTTATTTCCTACAGTTTTGTCTTTTCCTTCCAGACATTATGCCTTTGTTACCCATCTGCTAAATTGTTTACCTCTGCAGCATCCGTGTTGCTGTTGCGTAGCAGTGGTGTGCTTAGGACTTAACTTTCTTTAAAATATATTTTTGTTTATTTGCCGCTTAAGCCTTTACTGATAGAACAGAGTTTAAGCCCAGAAGGGGGAGAGAGAGCAGAGAAGACATGCAGCATAGGACAGGAAAAAAACAACAGGAGGACTCAAGCTTCTGTACATAGGGCACCCATAAGCTCACATGGTGAGTGGCTGCACTTAACCATTTTTAAACCAAACATACCGTGTACACGGGAGCTCATGAATGCACTGGATGCATATACACTATATGAGACCTGACCTTATGACCTTATGGGCAGGGTCAGTTGCTCGTGATTTCAGACTGGACCATGCTCCCTCTCGAATTATGAGTCAGCTTGTTTGTCTGAAGGTTAGAGCCAAGACTGTCAGTGCTTCATTGGATATGCTTCCTATATGTTGTATATGTATTTTTATACATACATATATATATATATATTTATTCCCATCTGTTGGAGAGCCACAGTTCAGCTAGAGGTAACATTTACAGAAAGTCCAATAACAACCATCTGCAGCAGGCAGAACATGTATCAGAGCAACAGCACAGCCAAAACCAAAAGCCTCTGAAACATAGACCCACTACATCCTGCCAGGATCTTAAGATTTTTACTTCTATAATGCATTTAAAGACAGTAGCTTTTCTTATTCTATTTTCCATTTGGTGTATTGCTATAATTCTGCAGATACCTTTTTATAGTTCTGCTGTTTTGTCTTCCAGATATCGCTGGAGTGTTTCCCCTTTGATAAGGATTTGCCATCATACAATCACATGTTGGAAAATGTCATTAACATTTTAGGTGGACAACAAAGACATGTCCTTTCTAATATTATTTTAGAACTACCTTTGTCACTGTCAATGTATTTTATGGGTCAGTATAATCACATTGATTGAACCAATACAGATTTGCATCTTGAAATTCAGTTTTTGGGGTTTGTAAGCAAGATTTCACAAAAACAACTCAACGGATTTGCACTTAACTCGGTGGAAGAATGGAACATGGGCAAAAGAAGGACCCATTGACTTTAGTGCAGATCCAGATCCGGGGGCAGTTTAGGGCCTTTTTTCACTTTCTTCTTGGATCTTGATGAAAAGAAATATCAGGAACTATTGGCTCTTGGCCAAGGTATGCAATATACTGAGAGACATTCTTGTTGAATTGATTCTTATTTAGTTGCCTGAAATACGGTCTGCTGTAAACACAAGCTCGCAGTTTATTTAATTTTATTCTACAACATAAAATACATCCCTAAATACCCCACTCAGTATTTTAAAAAACGCGGTTGCTAATAAGTGTCTAAATGAGACCACGGTGGTTGTCAGGCACATTAAGTCATCAAAGTGAACACAAAAACCACAATCTCCTCACCTGTCCGTCTTTGCCGCCTCATTGTGTTGATACTCTAGCTCCTCCTAACCATAATAGATTTTCTAAGAATAAAGGCTTTTGTAGAAGAGGTAAGCACCAAATCGATTTACAAGTTGGAAACATCCCATAGGCTTTTTGTGGAGGGAATGATAACTGTCAAGTCGATACTATCGGCTACAGACAGAGTTGCCTGAGTGGTGGGTGGTTTTCTGCCCACACACAGAGGACATGACACTAAGGCAGGATACTTGAAAATGCCTGATTTCCGCTGACCCACCTCACTCAAACGTGTATGCACAGATATGATACACACGTTCTCCTATTCAGTTGGAGTTACACTTTCTATCCTTAAGTGATATTTGTCATGAATAAATAGAAAATATATTTACTTATACTGATATTTAAGCTCATACTGACAGACATGCCTAATTATATTTGGTGCAGTTTTTCTTAATTACTGAACCGTCTCTAAAAGAGGAAGCTGTTCAAACAACTTATTTTACTTTGCTCCAGTACAGGTTAAAATCAACAGAGGAGTTTCGTGCCCTATATGAAACCTCAGAAGATCCAATTTTTAAAAAGTTATAATTTTAATCGTTTTGCCTCTAAAAGCCTGCAAGGAATTTTGAATTATTACCACTCTAACAGCTAACTCAGCTCAACACCTTCCAATGTGATGAAGAATGACATACAGTGTTGTTTACTGATTGGCTTGATGCTCAACGCTTGACCTGATTATCTTAAGTGGCTCCTCTGGATTGCAGATCCACTGAGAATCTGACAGATTTATACTGAACCAAAGCAAACATAAGAAGTTAATTTATGCTCAGATACATATACAGATATGGATACTGTTGGGAATGACACAATTGGATATGCCTATCAATATCAATATGCCATTTTGCTAACTTTCCGAGACTCGTGGCTGTTGATGACTTATTATAAACTCACTGTTTATTTTTGGCCAGTTTCTCAGCTTCTTGTCTTTCAGCTCATTTGAAATAGAGTAAATAGTTCTACTCTGTAGCTTCTTTTCAACTTTTTTATGAATTAAAATTCTTTATTTCAATGCTTACTGTATAAGTAGTCACACTGTAGTTACTTATTTGATTACAAAAAACAAGCCTGTTAAAGGGGAACCCCACAGATTTAGTACGAGCACTCACCCTGAAAAGTACAATTTAACAACTAAATAACTGAGCAATATATACAGCTCCATTGCTTCACCTTGTGTCGAACAAAGAACCAACCCATCACGAGTCGATGAGGGATTATTACACCATGTGAATGGTCAGTGAGGCCCGTGCATTCTCCTGCTCTCATGCACACCCTGAATGAAAGTCACACACAGAGCGACTGTAAACACGGCATTGATTTTTTGATGGTCCACTGAACCACCGATGCGGCAGGATTTCTCCCGATGCTGCCGGTGGCTGGTCCATCAATGACAGTTAGTCGATGTACTTTGTTTGTGAGAGAGAGAGAGAGAGAGAGAGAGAGAGAGAGAGAGAGAGAGAGAGAGAGAGAGAGAGAGAGAGAGAGAGAATAGAGAGAGAGAGAAATTCAGCACAACAGAATATATGTGCTGCACAGCTCTAAAAGATTTACACTTAAACAATTGTAAAAAATAATTACAGATACAGAACACCATCCAGGGAGTGATTACAGATTCAGAAATAGCATGACCATGACATAAGATAAAATAAGATGTTTATCCAGAAAGGTGCAACAGTCCTCTGTAGTACATTACATTACATAACATTTCATTCAGCTGACAATAAGTGTATTCAACCACGAGGGTACAAACCCAGAAAAACAAGAATCAAGTAAGTACAGTTTGCTTCGAAAAAGCCAAACTACAAAGTACTACTTGTAAGAGCAATATATAAGTGCAACAAAATTTAAAACTTAATTTGTAGTGTAGGTGTAGTCGGAAGAGATGTGTCTTTAGTTTGCGGCAGAAGATGTGTAGACTTTCTGCTGTCCTGATGTCAATGGGGAGCTCGTTCCACCATTTGGGAGCAAACAGTTGTGGTTTTGTTGAGTGGCTAGGTGTCCCTCGCAGTGATGGAGCAACAAGCTGATTGGCTGATGCAGAGCGGAGTGGACGGGCTGGGGTGTAAGGTTTGACCATGTCCTGGATGTAGACTGGGCCCGATCCGTTCGCAGAACGGAAAGCAAGTACTAGTGTCTTGAAGTGGATGTGGGCAGCCACTGGTAACCAGTGAAGGGAGCAGAGGAGCAGTGTAGTGTGAGTGAACTTAGGTAGGTTGAAAACCAGTCGACCTGCTGCATTCTGAATGAGCTGCAGAGGTCGGATGGCACTAGCAGGTTGGTTGTGAAGAAAGCATTGACATCGTCCATTGTGTTTATTTTAAATCTTGACATACTGTTCCTGTGTGCATCACTTTTGTTGGGACCTGGTATTTGGGGAACCAAAGTTCGGCCTACATGTGCAGTCAAAAGCCTAAAGCCGCATGTCCCTTTGTTCTGGAGAAAACCAGACCCTCCAGAACTCAGTCTCCCAGGGTGCCTCAACATCACACAGAGGTGTGAAAACCAACAGGAGACACAAGTTTTAACTCCTATTGGTCACTCTGGGCCCCATGACCTGTGAGGTCACCGGGCCAATATAAGGCCAGGTATCCCCCTCCTTTTTCTCTTTCCATGCAATCCCTCGAGAGGAGAAGGGTGTCCAGCTCTTTCCATTCTCCTCTTCGAGAGGAGCACACCGCTCTTTCCAGGAATCCTCTCAGAGGAGAAGGGTGGCGGTCCAGCTCACTCTTTCTATGACACCCTCGAGAGGAGAAGGCTGTCCATCCTCTTTCCGATTCCTCTCTCCGAGAGGAGCTCAAAGGTGCAGCTTCCAGCTCATCTCACCAAGGAAACCTCCTCGCAATCCAAGCTCTACCAACCTTCGAGCAGCGACGCGATGTCCTGCAAGAGAACTTCAAACAGCAACTGAGCTGCACAGCCCAACAGAACCACGAAGGCAGGAGCCACAAAAACCAGCAAGACGACTTCACAGAACTTCGCACAGCACAGCAACCTTTTTTCCCTTTCCATGGACGGGTAACACAACTGGGCTTAATAATTATACTAGGCTAAGCAAGACTGTTTATTCGATTCCTTGTGATGTTTATAAGTTTGATTTGTGTTGCTGTGATATTTTGGTTACAAGTTATTTGAAAGTTAATGTTAGTTATGCTCTTCACAGTCTTTCCTTGCATGCATCTAGTAACTTTCTCTAATTTGGCACACACACAGACACACACATATCGCAGCACCCATCTCTCTGACTCCCGCTACATGTCGTAAACATTCCAAAGGGAAGTCTGTTATCTCTAGAGTGGCCAGCCGCCATTTTGGAAGCACGCTAACTCACACAGACACACACACACGCATACTCACATACATATCTTTGTTTAGTAAGTACACCGTTAGTAATTTGTGTTTTTATACTTTATTATATTCATAATAAATGTTTTTCTTTCACAAATGTTCTTTCATTAATGTTGCATAACTGAATTTTGCCAACCTCTACACTGTCAAGAACTCTATATCCTTCAACTTAGCTAACTATCTATATGGTAATTTTGGTTATAGTTATTAATTTAATGTTAATCAGAGTTCCAAATTTGTAGTTAGTACTTTTATGAGACTTAATCAATAAATTGGCTATCTTTTCCCTTCCTTTGAAGGGTGGTGCACCAAGGTAACTTTAATCAATTAAAGTTATTTTTAATATTAATATTCAATATTTTATTTCGATAACCAAATTTATTGAATGCTGAAAGGCACACCATTTTATGGTATCACGTTTAATGCATTATTGCACAACACTTTGTATGCATATGTGCATGATCTACATTCCTCACATGATCTTTGTGTAGATATTAAACCCATGAGCACCAAGCATTAGAAAGAGTTCTTATTAGAGAACAGCTGCACATTAGATATTCCACATCAGTAGGAGACTTTCCTCTGTGATTACATCTCTGCTGCCACCACATGTCTCACTGCTACTCCCAGTCTGAGCAAAAAGTATGTATATTGAGTCTGATTGTCCTCACTTGTAATTGCTGTTTGATTCACAGTAATAGCGCTGCATCACCGAGCTGGTGTTTCACTCACTTTCTGATCCTACTCAGATTGACTCCTGCGATTGAACATAATGTCGGCGGTTAACGATTTGAAATAAATCCTGTTTATGTTCCCTGAGTCCTGTTCATGAAATTGATGGGGGAAGGCAAATAAAATTAAAACCAAGCAGTTAATAATTGATGCGTCTTCCACAGTATATGCCGCCTAATGCTGTTCATAGATCAGCGAGTTGTTTGTGTGAGGCAAACAAATGTTGGCGATAGCTCTCCTATGGTGTGTTATCTAACTGCTGCAAGCGGCAGAAGCCAAATGTGGCTTGTTAGGGAATCTTAACAATAGAGGAACTATAGCGGATCTCCACTTTAGCAAATCTTCACTGCCTCAGGGCACCTTGCACACATTGCAACAACCAGTGTGTGTGTGAGAGAGAAGGGAACAAATGTGTTGTGTTTTTGTCCTGGAGCTAACATAGGAGGGTCTGTTGGTTAATTTCATGTCTGGCTCCAAAGTCCCAGACAGGTCATGGGTGGAAACTCAGTGTGTAAATTGTCCTGCTCAGTGACCTAAAATATTGTCCCCAACAGCTTTTGTGGACACAACCTTGTGTACACCACTGTAGTCTGTGTGAGTGCATAATAGAAGGAGTGGGCGAATGCTCTGGGTGCTGTTGTCTGTTTTTATCCCGTTTTTTTGCTCGTCAGCTATTATGCCAGTTAAACTCAGTTCTGAGGAGCCTCTGCAGCAAAACTTCTCCAATTTGCTTAGGCAATGCTGATTTTGCTGCCTGTATTATGTTCACTAGAAATGACTTTTGTGGTGAGGGGAGTGCTACCCTTAGGTATGACACACAAATCAAAGAGATATTGCCCTGTTCCAATTCACCCCTTAGCCCTACCACTTGGCCCTACCCCTTTGTTTTGCGTGTGGCCGTGAAGGGTGGTCCCATTTCTCTATGGGATGTAGAGGTAGTGACCATCTTTAGCCCTTCAAACACCTCTTCAACTACTGTTCCCGAATGCTTTACGAACGGATGAAGTAAATCAAGATGGCGACCGCTGCGGGTAAAATGCTTATAAAAGGAAGTATGACATCTTGCAAAATAGCCATTACATTTTTTTTAATCCAGCAGAATATCTTATTTTAATCCAGTAGCTAATGTAATTGAATCGCTGTGACGAATGTTTCAGGGAAATCGTTATTCCCGCCATGAAAAACACACACGTAAACAGTCTGAATGAGAGTAACATGCAACTTTTGTTGCTCCCAGGTCCTGTATATAAATTTAAAAAAAAAATAATATTAAACATTCCCGCCTATTTTATAAAGTTTTCAGTACAGGGCAGAAGTTATACAACCAATGTAAACACGCTGACTGACTGTGTACAGATCAATCTGTTCCATCTTTCCTGCAGTTGTCAAATGTGTCACTATTATAATGTTGGTGGATAACAGTTGTTAATATAATAACATCAATTGAAATTGTTTGTCACTGTAATAACGTTGGTTGGCTGAAGATGACGTAGTGAGTGGTGTCCATGTTCCTAGGGGAAGATTTTGTTGCCCTTTCCCCTCTGGCTCCGTTTGGAGGGGGGACACCACCAGTGAAGGGCACTTCATATCTAAGGGTAGGGCCAAGGGCCAGGGATTGAGACAGGCCCACATGTGGGACTCACATGGACCAAAGGCACTTTAGAGGTGAATGTAATACTGTATTCTACTTGATGACAACAAATCAAATAAAAAGAGCAAAAATAACAATGAGTCACTCTGTCCATACATTCACTCTGTTGAATGTATATAGTTTTAGTTTTGTATTGAATTTGACTTTTCATTTAAGGTAAGATCTTTCTGCTTTGCTTTTAATTTAATTGAACTATTGCACTTCTGAGCTGACCATTTTCTTCTTGGTCAACACCTTTCATTGTACTGTTGACCCTGTGTTAACTTGCACATGACAAATAAATCTTCAAACTTGTGCTCCCTAAAACAACTAAAGCATTTTTCAAACATGACTCAAACAGGATCAAATGGCGAATTTGTTGAGGACTATTTTCAGTGGCGATGAATCCACATTTGGTGGATATTTGTGTGTGTGTGTGTGGGACTGAGTCAAAATAAACTACAGTGTGTGTCTTCATGGTGATGGAGGAACATGTCTGTCCGTCCCATTCTCGTCAATGCAATATCTCACGAACATCTCAAGGGATTTTTTTTCAAACGCTTACCTGCTTAATCCTGGACAGAGACTTTAATAAATAATTCTTGAGCTCAAAGTCACTGTTGACTTGACTTGACCCTAAACATCACCTGTGCTGGGTGTGTCTTAAAGGTGGATTTAGTCATTCTGTGGAACAACTGAGGATATATGCCACTGATCTCAACGAGTTAGCCACCACAAACATTAGCATTAACTTGTATCTAACAACAACACGTTCAAGGACCAGAATCAGCTGCTACAGTAAGTGTCCAACTGCCCTTGAAAAGACAGTCAGACACTGATGTACTGTTAGCGCTGCACCGTCGATGTTCGTGACTGGACGTATTGTACTGGTGCGTGGTCGCCGCACCCTACAGGGCAGTCTAGTGGCAACTCCCAGTGGTCTTTACACAGATGAGATGACGGATTTCATGCTGCTCTCCATCTTTTCATTATTTTGTTATCTTCTTTGGGTTAGCTGTAATATATGGTACCTCAACTCTGTAAAGTCTAAAACAGTTGTGGCAGTGAACATTATCTGAGGCCACTTTTTCAGGCGGTTCGTCCCTCTATAGTAGAAGGCAGAGGAATGAGTACATTATCGCGTTTTGGCGATCTTTCCTTATGGGATTAGAAATCGCTCAAAGAAAGAGGGTTGGCATACTGTTAGCATATACTGAGCAGTGTCATGGTGGCTGTGTTGGCCAGCTTTCTCTCTTTCCCACATGCAGAGCCGCAGGGCTGTGTGTTTACACCAGATTTATTTCCAGCGCACACACAGGATGTACAGCTAGATGGCCGTGAGGAGATATTAAAAAAGTATATTGAATTCATATGGCTTGCATTACCTTGAACATAACCATAAAAGGCAGGATCATGGTGTAGTTGCTTTGAGCATTATTGTAACCAGAACAAATGAAGTGTGAAGAGAACATTTATCAGATACATTCATTATAACGTTTCCTCATTATGCTGATAACAGATGTAATTACTCTTCTTTATAACTGAGGGTTGTTTCCCTTTTGCTGATCACTGCCTGTAAATCTCATTTATCCACCTTTCTATTCACTGCTACACCTAATTCCACTAATCTGTTTTTTTTGCTTGTTTGTTCATTCTCCTGTTTTTGCTGTACCGAGCACTTTATGTGGTTCTCGGTTCAATGTGACCTCTGCACCTCAGCCGTGCAGTGTGAAGGAGAGATGTAGAAACATCGAGCAGGCTGTCGCTGAGCCCGGCTCGCTGCGGAGGCTTATCTCCCCCCACATGTATCTGTGAAGAAAACACACAACAGCAGCGTGAGAACCAGAACCGATGGCAGGAAAGTAGAGAGATAAAAGAGATGAGATTGGGGGTAAGATGGAAGAGGAGGGAGGGATTAGGCAGAGGGACAATGAGATGGGATGAGGACGGATGACACTGCGAGCTAAGTAGGGGGTGGAGGGTGGGGGCTGATCTTTCACAGAAATAATGATATCTCTTCTCCTTCAGAGGCCGTCGTCTAATCATTTTATTCTTTGGTTATCAGAGAAGGAAGAGACAGCGCTCTGCCATGTTGGCAGACAGCCACTCAGCTAACACACTGCGCTGCCTGTCTCTGGGCTGAAAAGCAAAAATCAAGGACTTCATTCATGTGGACAATGATCCTGTTGCGAGTCTGTGGATAATAAACATGGCAGGACGGCCGTGGAGGAATAACACAACACAGACAATGTAATGTTGTTACAGTGAGGACATTGTGAACATGTTCTGTTGAAGGGAGGCTGTGGTTTAAAACAAGTATAGGCTTCGCTGGGATCTGGGAACATAGCAACAATGAAACAAAGTTTGACTGGACACGAAACACAAACAGTCTGATGATCTGACCCAATTACAGGGGAGAGGGACAAAGGCACAAAAATACGACTCAGAATAATTGCTTTCCTCCAACTTCCATCAGAACCAATATTCACAATCAATGCAGAAGGTCCGGAGACATTTTCTTTTTTATTCCACACATTCTTCTTCATTGTCAAATGCCGGGGCCAAACATTACCCATAATGCAACGTCACCACAGACAGTCTAAAATTGGGACGTTATGCTACAAGTGACCATAGTAGCCAGCCTTTTTTTTGGGGGGGGGGGGGGGGGGGAGGGGGCGCTACAGTTTCTTATTATTTCTTCCTATCTCCACATGTTCAGATGTGAACACTTTTTAAACATGTATAGTCTTCAGACCAGACCAATGCTGACTCAGATTACATTTATTAGACTTCGCACAGCTCCCTCTGGAGACACTGAGTGTCAAATGGGAGTTCCAAGTATCCAGTATTGTTTAAATCTGGTAGCTGCTTCATAACTCCAGCCTTTCCTTGCTGTGACAGAATGCTTGCTGCTGCCAAGTCGCGTCGTGCTCCCTCAATCTCCTTCATCCACTCTGTGGATGTGTCAGCAGCCTAAAGTTACAAGTAAAAAAATATTGCAGGAAGGAGCGAGAGAGATGTTGTAGCAAAGTGACTAATTAGGTGCGTGTGTGTGTGTGTGTGTGTGTTTGTGTTTGTGTGTCTGTTACCTTCTTCATACTGGAGGCCAATCCTGAAACTCCAGACAGACTGGCCTCTGTATGGCCGTCTGTCTGTGGAGCTTGTTTTTAAAGTGATATCACTGAATCATTGATAACTTTTTGTCATGAATTATGTACTGCTGACAGATCAAGAGAGAGAGAGAGAGAGTTTGGCCAAAAGCAGTTTGAAGCATTTTACTCAAATATTTTTTTCTATATGAAACAAATTGGGAATCATGTTAGCATAACTTCTTTCTAAGATAGTGACAATAAAACAGACAGGCATCACCAAAATATATAAAGACAGACATGGGAGTGTTAAATTCGAAAAAATTTCAAAGTTTCCA